>NC_135981.1:19688488-19710988 GCF_053455715.1 Rhinoraja longicauda
ATACAGAAATAATTGTCAAAGTTGGTAAATTTGTGATGTCAGAAGTATGGAGTCTTGTTGTCACGTGATCTTGTAACAATATGGGTGTCAGAGAATGTTTTAAAGACGATTCAGCAAAAATATCATGTTAATTGGAGAATAAATTTGAATGGATTCTAATGACCTTCTCTGTCATCCCTATCAGAAGAGTTTCTAGTTTTGGAGGTTCAATTTATGTCAAACCTATTTAAATTTGTCATTCATTCAGAAGAAACTCAGGGTGACACAGTGGAGCAGCTGGTAGAGCTGCTGCCTCATCGCACCAGAGACCTGTGTTTGGTGCTGTCTGTGTGGAGTTTGCATGCTCTCTCGGTGACAGCTTGGGTTTCATCTGAGTCCTCTGGTTTCCTCCCACATCCTAAAGACATGCTGGTGTGTAGGTTAATTGGCCTCTGTAAATGCTGCCTATTGTGTAGGGAGTGGGATAGCATAGAACTAGTGTGAACTGGTGATCGATGGTCGGCATGGACTTGGTGGGCTGAAAGGAGTGCTGTTTGCATACTGTATCTCTAAACTAAACACTGTACCCTGCAAACATGCATTCTAAGTATATTTCTTCCAGCATTACATTGTAAGTATACTCTGTTATGTAATAGGAATGGAGTGGTTCGAGTGGAGGAAGGATCTGATTATAATATTGGCCATTACAGATTAGCAGTTGTAGGTTACATCTAAAAGTAAACTGGAGATGCTGAAATATCAGCAAAAACTCTCAATCAGGTCAGGCAGTATCTTTCGAAAGCAAATCACGGTTTCAGATCAAAAACCTTTAATCAGGCCTGGGAAAGTGAGAAATCACAAATGTTTTCTCAGTTAAACTTTCTCAGTTCTGTGGAGAACTTTCTGACCTGATGCATTAACTCTGTTTATCTTTCCAGAGATGCTGACTGACCCTGTTTCCAGTAGTTTCTGCATTTAGTTTCCAGAATGAAATGTTCATGTTTATTGCCAATGATATTGTTTAAGTGATATTTTTATTTGTTTGACAATTTCAAGTTATTCACGTGCCATCTCCAGGTAGAAACAGTGATTGTTTTTATGGTTTTTAAGTCAGTTGAAATTTTGTTGAAGCATCATTTTTGTAGATAGGAAGTCATGCTCAAATCTATGAAGTAATTGCATGTAATTCAGTCTTCATTTTACTGTGATATTTTTATCTTTTACATTCACATATTGATTTGATTTTACATTTTGCTGTAAAGTAGTAATGCTAATGCTAATTTGAGAAGCCAACGAGCCAGAGTGTCTCTATGGTTCTGGCTAAGGAACTGGGTGATATTCAAATAAAACACCACTGTGCCATCAGTGTAACAAGATCATGACAACCTTACCTCTGTCATTTCCATGATAAACACAGGCATGCAAATTTATTATGAAAATAACTGAGAGGAAATGTATGATGACAAAAATATGATTACATATTTCCTATACAAAATCATGAGAGGAATAGACCAGGTAGATGCACAGTCTTTTGCCCAGAGTAGGGGAATCGAGGACCAGAGAACCTCTGGTGAAAGTGAAGGGGAAAAAATTTAATAAGAATCCGAGGGGTAACTTTTGCACACAATGGGTGGTGGGTGTATGGAACAAGCTGCCAGAGGAGGTAGTTGGGGCTGGGACTATCCCATCGTTTAAGAAACAGTTAGACAGGTATATGGATAGGACAGGTTTGGAGGAATATGGACCAAATGCAGGCAAGTGGGACTAGTGTAGCTGGCACATTGTTGGTCGGTGTGAGTGAGTTGGGCCGAAGGGCCTGTTTCCACACTGTATCACTCTATGACTCTATGACTCTAATGATTTAATGGAATTTCACATTTATTTAAATTTATTGGATGATAAAAACCTCACATTTGGGCATATTTCCCATCTAGTTCACACAATTTTATCTTCATTTTCTATTTCTACAACCATTCTTGAGGATTCATTGTCCGTATTCACTTTTTTTTAATGCTTCTATGTTTATCATGAAAACAATACTCAGATTGCAAGAACTAGTTATGTATAAAGGGAAAGAATCGTGAGAGAAAACGTGGACTGCTTAGAAACAGAGACAGGAGAATTTATAGTGGGAAATAGAAAATGGCAGAGACCCTAAATAGGTACTTTGTATTTGTCTTTATGCAAGAAGATGCAAAAAAAACTACTCGAAAATAAAGGCGAACAAAAAATCTGGCAAGAGAAAGAATTGGAAGGAAATTAGTATTCGTGGAAAACACTATTTATTCACAAAATGCTGGAGTAACTCAGCAGGTCAGGCAGCATCTCGGGAGAGAAGGTCGATTAATGAGATTGAATACCGATAAATCCCAAGGTGCCTGTGACCTACATCCCAAACTTTTAAAAGAAGTGGCTGCAGAGATAATAGATGCATTGGTTATTATCATTCGTACTTCTATAGATTGTGGAATTGTTCCTGATGATTGGATTGTAGCACATATAACCCCGCTATTTAAGAAACAAAAGGGAAACAAATCAGTGAATTTCTGATCTGTTGGCCTAAAACAGACAGTGGTGAAAATATGTAATGACAGAACACTTGGAATAATAGGATTGAGCAGATTAAGCAATGCCTTATGAAAGAATTTAAAAAAGATACAATGTGCTGGAGAACTCAGCAGATCAGGCACCAATGTGTAAGAAGGAACTGCAGATGCTGGTTCAAACCGAAGATAGACAGAAAAGGCTGGAGTAACTCAGCGAGACAGGCAGCATCTGTGGAGAGAAGGAATGAGTGACATTTCGGGTCGAGACCCTTCTTCAGACTGAGGAGTTCTGTTTGATTGAAGGTAGACACAAAATGCTGGAGTAAAACTCAGCAGGTCAGGCAGCACCTCAGGAGAGAAGGAATGGATGACATTTCGGGTCGAGACCCTTCTTCAACCTGAAACGTCACCCATTCCTTCTCTCCTGAGATGCTGCCTGACCTGCTGAGTTACTCCAGCATTTTGTTTCTACCTTCAATTTGAACCAGCATCTGCAGTTATTTTCCTACACATGTAGTCCTGTTTGATTAATGTCCTGGAGTTCTTTGAGGATGTGACTTGTAATATAGATAGATGTAGATGGGTTGCAGATGAGTTGCATTTAGATTTTCAGAGCTTTTAATATAGTGCCATGTATGAGACTGATTAACAAGGGAGAATATGGATTAATATACTGACATGGTTTGAGAATTAGATAACAGCCGGAGAGAATGGCGTGGGAATAAATGTGTCTTTCTCAGGTTGACAGGCAGTGATTTGTTGGTTGTTGGGCACCTGGCTGAGGAGGTCAAGTGTCACAGTTCCAGTTTTGTTGATTATATGGAGTGCATGATTGTGACTATGGAGGATATCAAAAGGCTCCAAGAAACTGTGAGTGGGCGAGAACAAGGTAGATTGAATGTAAGGTGGACCATGGGAAATCATCCACTTCAGTGCACAGAACAGAAAAGCAGCGTATGTTTTAAATGGTGAGATAATGTGAAGTGTTGAACTTCAAAGGGTACATACACAATGCTTCTGATCTATAGTTTCATACATACAATTCATGAATGTCTCTTCATGTGTCTGCACTGAAAGCTGACATGGAGGCATAATAAGTAATTGGGAAGGCAAATAGTATGTTGGCCTTTATTATGAGAGATTTGGACTACAGGAGTAAGGTCATCTTACTGCACTTATAATAGACACAAATTGCTGGAGTAACTCAGCGGGACAGGCAGCATCTCTGGATAGAAGGAATGGGTGACATTTCAAGTCGACACCCTTAGGACGTCTCGACCCGAAACGTCACCCATTCCTTCTATCCAGGGATGCTGCCTGTCCCGCTGAGTTACCCCAGAATTTTGTATCGATCTTCAGTGTAAACCAGCATCTGCGGTTCCTTCCTCCACATTTCTGCACTTATACCTGTACTCAAATTCTCTCATGATAAAGAGCTCATGCCTTTATTTTGAGAACAAGAATAAGGATGCCTGACTGCACCTCTGTCGGGTCCTGGTGCGATCACATCTGGAGTTACTTAACCTCTCTAGTTACTTTACCCCCCACAATATGTTTTTGCTATAGAGAGAACGCAGCACAGATTTACCAGCTCAGTTACTGGGGTGGAAGTTTGCTTTTTGAAGAGATTGAGTGGATGAGGCCTAGGCACTAGAATTTGGAAGAATTGAAATTTATAAAGTTCTTTACGAGGTCATTGGTTGGAGCAGAGAGGATGTTTCCTTGTCTGAGGAGATTTCAACAAGCACTTGTATCAGAATAAGGGATAGGCCATTTAGGACTTAGATGAGGAGACATTTCCTCATGCAGCAGGTGGGGAATCATTAGAACTCTCCGCCATGGATATAATTCGTGCAGAGATTGATAGATTTATTGAAGATAAAGGGATATTATGGAGAGTGCATGAACATGGAGCTGTTCAGCTGTGATTTTCATGCAGCAAGCTCAAAGGGCTAGGTCGCCCTTTCCTGTCTCTATTTTGTTTTGAACTTTACAAATACCTATCGATGGTCCATTGATACTTTAGAAAAGTTGCAAAGGACCAATTTTTAAAGTAAGAAATCTGCTTGAGAGAAGTACAATTAGATTAATTATATATGTAGTCTGAAGAAGGGTCTCGACCCAAAACGTCACCCATTCCTTCTCTCCCGAGATGTTGCCTGTCCCGCTGTGTTACTCCAGCATTTTGTGTCTATCTTCAGATTAATTATATAGTTCAGAGTTCTTCAAAATACCTTCTATTTATTTATAAGTACCATCATCATGTCTAAGCCAGAACATCCTCCTTTTCAAAAAGTCAGATGAAAGATGTATTTTGCCATTATTACTGTTCATTAGAGTTTCTCGTTGTATAAAATGTCATTTGTAGACAAAGTGCCCATTAATGAAGTAACATCAATACCGTGTTCAACATTTTGCTCCTTGTACTTAACAGTGAATTTTAGATATTTTGTTTGGAAATTAATGAGCCATTATTAAAGTAACAAATGCATAACTTTTATATTTTTCTCTATACCAATGATCAGGCAAACAGCAATTTACTGTTGATGCAATATTTTTTTAAATATTGAAGACAGTATTACAGGGTTTAAGCGCAGTTTTATATTTGAATATCTTATTAAAACCACAACTACAACAATTCAAAATTGTCCTTATTTTTCCAAAACCTGGCATTGTTTTTATTCCTTTTCCAAGAAGGTGAGTTTGCGGTGGCAAAACTTTAATGCAGTTCACTGTTTAGGTCTTACAAGGATTTGCATACATGTTAATAAACTTGACATCCAACGTCTATCAAAATGGGAGGTAATACTTGTAGTTGGAGTTTAGAAGCTTGCATTCTTTTTTTTTGTTAAAAAGTGGGTTTTACAGTAAACATATCAGCTCGTCAGCAAAATAAGAATTTAATATTTTATTTTTATTTTTATTAGCAAGGAAGAAAGAGAATTACAAATATAAAGGTTATGGGGATAGATCCGGGAGATGATGAGTATAGTTGTACATGCAACCCTAAACTCAAATTTTATGTCAAACCCATTTACTTTTTAAAAATTTCAATAAATGGAGACCAAATTTTAAAAAATAGATCTGGTTTGTCAATTAAGACAATAAGAATTTAAACCCTATGGCCATGATAGCTGCATTGAATTGAAATACAATCACCAGTTGGTGATTTTGGGGTTAAATTCCATTCTATGGTGTTCCCACTGCTGCAAAATGCCTGAGAATTATTTAGTGCAAGTAATGATAAAATTATTTAGTGCAACTAATGATAAAAATAATAATAGGTCATTTGCATCCCCCTTTTCATGCATTTGTCTGGAGAAAACACTCTGCTTTTATTGGGATAAATTTTGGATAAATTCTATCTCCACTTTTTTTTTTGGTTTAAAACAGACCCAATTTTCTGAACAGTTTTTACTCTCAGTGTGAGGACATTGGCTGTTGGCACCAGCCTGTTCTGTCCCGCCCCGCCTGTAAGTCATTGGCTGGGACAGCGTTGCCAGCAGACGCCAGCACACCGTCAGGACTTCATCCGGCGGAGCGTTGGACCCAGCGGGATCCCGCTCGGTCCCACTCAGGCTCAGATAATGTGCAGGGGGAACCGAGCATTTGCTGATCAAACCGAGGGTGCAATGCAACCGATTGCACCTTTGCAACCCATCACGGGGCGTGCATTCTTCTGATGTCGGGTCCGCTGATTTGCACCCGGGATTTATTCTTTGGTCTTTATGTTTCCTTTCCCCACACAGATGGAGAGCCACAGGACAGGATGATAGACCGCCTTCTCGGGGCTCGACAGAATGCAACCATGAGTCTTGTGCTCCTATAGTGTCTGTGTGTTTGCTTTTATTTCTGAGCGTGCATTGGGAAATATGCAGCCGTGGAGAAAGAGAGAGCTGCATTAAACATGATGAAGACCGAAGCATCATCCTCCTCAGCAGCCGCCTCCTCTCCCCATCTCAATGATGCCACCAGCTACGAGGCGGAGGTCCAAGCTCTGCAGACCAGCAACGGCGGGGAGCAGGGGGAGGAGGACGCCGAGTGCAGGAGGCAGTGCAAGAAGTACGGCTCCAACGTGCACAGGATCAAGAACATGTTCCTGCAGAAGATGAGCACCCCGCCCAACGAGGCCACCGGCATCCCGGGCAAGGGCAAGGAGAGGTCCGTCAGGTTGTCCCTGCCCAGGGCCAGCAGCCTGAACGAGAACGTGGACCACAGCGCCCTGCTCAAGCTGGGCACCAGCGTGTCCGAGAGGGTCAGCCGCTTCGACATCTCCAGGCCCACCGACAGACCCGTCTCCAAGCTGCAGGAGACCAGGAAGATGTTCGAGAAGAACATCCAGGAGAAGAACGTCCTGTCCAACCGCATCCTGCTGAAGAAGGAGAGGGCCGGCCTGAAGGACGGCAAGCTGGACGTGGTGGCCCGCTTCAACGGCAGCACCGAGTCGCTGGACAGCCTGGAGACGGAGGCCATCTCGCCCACCGTCAGCCAGCTCAGCGCCGTGTTCGAGAGCGGGGCCCACCAGAAGAAGGCCGGCGCCCTCGACAAGGCGACCAGGCACGGCTCCCCCTCGCCCAGCAACTCCAAGCCCTTGCCCAAGAAGTCAAGGCTGGCTCTCAAGAGTCAACAGGATGCACTGAAGACAGAGGGCGGGCCCCACACTGATGCAGACGACCTCCTCCTTGATCTGGCCGGCCCTGGCCAATTCAGGAGAGACACCGAGGACCTGCAGACCGACAAGTCGTCGACTGGCTCCCCATCCAGAAGCAACCTAGCCAGCAAGCTGGCATCGTTGGTGAAGCACGGGGACAGCCTGAAGGAAACGAGGCCTGTGGCCACATCACAGAAGTCACACAGAGTTGAAGAAGTGAGGAAAGTCAGGCCGGTGGATGTGGAGGAGGACACTGTAGAGTTGGAGCAGGAATCTGGACCTACAGATGATGGAGATGATTTTGAACTTGCCCCCAAGGACTTCCAACAGGAGGAAGGTGGCACAGAGACTGGTGACCCTCATTTGGTAGAGACAGACGCGCCAGCTCAGGATGTTAGTTCGGAAAATGGAGACTTTCTCAAAGATTCTTTGGATAATTTTCAGCCCCTGTCACTGGAATCTGGCGATGAGATTGTACATCAGATGGAGGGGTCCCTGTCCTCGAAAGCAGGTTCCTTTGAAGACGGGGAGCAGGCCAAAAATGACCTTGATCGAGAGGACCATTGCAGGAAAACAGAAGACTTTTCTGAGGCAGATATGGTGGATATTAGCGCCTTCAGTGGGGTTGGCGATGAATCAGAAGGAAGTTGTCTGGATGATGATGAGGATGATGCATTTGAACCCGAGAGTGGCTTCTCAGAAATCACTGGACTATCCGATGAAGAGGAACCAGTTCCACATAGGAAGATTCGATTCAGCACGGCGTCAATTAAAGTAAGTCCATATAGCAAGAATGTAACCAGGGGTTAGAAATGGATGGAATCATGTGGTGCATAAAATTTTACAAAGAGATGAATTTACAAATGTTAGAATTATCATTAATGTTTCCTCAAGAATTTAGTATGAGACAAGTATGATTTTTCTATTGAGAATAAATATTGAGTTGCTTATAGATAAAATGTTATCCATGCCGTTGATAATTATTTAAGGAATAAGCAGCTTAATAAATAATTAGTGGGTTTAATTAGGTTTATTAGAAGACAAATTTGTCTAACATTACATACTTTATGGACAACTTCAATCTTATGATCTTTATGGAATTCACTTCAATTATTGTAATTATACAAATAACTGATTAGTTTAGATTTATCGTCACTTTTTAATGATGCTGCAGTCTGAAATTTATCCCTCAGCAGGAGATTGACATTTTACCAGTCATTCCGACTTACAGTTAACTCTTGGTATCATGTCACCATGGAAATTAGTAGCTGTCTTCATTGGTGTTCTTGGTGGGTGGGTTTACTTTAGCAGGTTATGCTGATTGGATGTGGTATTTACTGTACTTGCCTAGTTATTAAATCCGTACTGCCTAATGAAAGAGGAATATGAAATCCTAAGCTTAAAATATTTTTCATCCATATAGCAATTACATCTTTACATATGAATGCATGTTTCAGGAATGTATTGTTAATCCATGATGTTATGTGTTGCATTTTAAGACAAGCTGTCATCTGTGAGGATGCCGTTATTTTCTTGCAGTTAGAAATATAAATATTTCAGACTTGCAGAGTTCAGCAATGTGCTTTTCGTGTTGTATAAATTGCTGGTTGACCAGGCTGTTTTAAATTTATGTACAAGCCAAGTTGTGACTTGAGCAGATTGCACATGATAACTGATGAAGTTTGTCAGTTGCTCAGTTGTTATCATTCTGAACCAGTCACCATAGAACTTCCTTGTGCAACAGGAAGGGGCATAATAAGACTTCCTGTGTAACAGTTTCCAATGCAGTAGGAAATCGACTTAAATTTAAATATGTTTTGCACATGTCGCTTGCAGCCAAATGTGTTACTGAACAGTTTCAGATATTGCTCGATTTAGTTGGGACACTGTTGGCTTTACAATCCACTGAAAGTGATGTGCCTCTTGGCGCTGTATTTCTTGGTGAATTATCATGATAGGATCTAAAGAATGGGTATGATAGAGGAAAGCCAAGATAGCCAAGCTTATCCATCGCTGGAAAAAATTTGCAGCTTTTTTTCCTCAACCCCTCTCCTTCTCATCACAACAGCCAGTTGATCTTAAATAACCCCAGGCTCTGTCTCTTCTATCTTAACTCGAAGTTGCCCACAGGATTGACTCTGTTCAATTAGAATCAGAAACCGAATAATCTTTATTGTCATCCAAAAAAACAAGTCTTTTGGACGAGATTTTGTCACCCACAGTCCAACAATAAGAGCAATAAAAATAAGCAATTACACACACAATCACAAACCAACACAAAAAAACAAAAAAGAGAAACATCCATCACACTCCTGCAGTCACCTCCTCGCTGTGATGGAAGGCCAGAATGTCTTTTCTCTTCCCCTGCCGTCTTCACCCGCGGTCAGGCTGTTGAAGTTGCCACGTTCCAGGCCGCGCCGGACGGTGAAAGGTCCGCACACTACAACATGATCCCAGATGTTTTGAAAGTTATGTTTTCTCTGTGACCCTTTCAGCGCAACCAGTAAATAGGTAATAAATTGTGTATCCTTTGAGACAAAATGTAAATATGATTTCTAATAACTTGTAATCACACTGTAAATTGTACTCTGTGTAATACTTTTGAAGTCGTCTCATTTATATGTAAACAGGATGTGGTGAACTTGTGTAAAGAGCTCCTTTCAGTCAATTCATTGAAACTATATTAGTCATTTGAGTGCTTAAAAATAATTGAAAGCTATTTTTGTTTGCTGTCGGTGGTTGGTTGCAAGATTTTCCCACACTTTAATATTTTGACCCACATTTATGATGATGTGTGCTTATGTTTGTTTTAAAGCAATTAACATAATATCGCAAGATTTGTTAGCAAAGTTAAAATTCACGGAATTGAAGGGACATAGTCGTATGGGTATAAATTTGGTTGAAGGACCGAGCATTGAGGCGTGTGGCTAGTTGTTTCTTCACTTTGAAAGGAGGTGCTATGGGCAGGGTCGTTTACAGGAACCTTTAAGATATTATGAATGGGCCCGTAGCTTGGGGTCCAATGCATCATTTTGAAGTTTGCAGAGTAGCACTGCAGTAAAATAACACAGCAGATGGATAAAACCACGACAAACAGAAAGTGCTGGAGGAACTCGGTGGGTCAGACAGCATCTGTGGAGGAAATGAACAAGTGACAGAATCACGGGATGGTTGCAGCACGGAAGGAAGCCATTTTGGCCTTTCCAGTTCATGCCGGCTTTCCTTTCTTGGTGTGTAACCCAAACTAACGTCAGCGAGCGGCAGAAGAATGGAATGAAATCTCCCCACAATTCAATGGGATCTTTTAGATTTTTTTGTAAAATAACTGAGTACCAGTGACATCCAGGCAGCATTTGACCAATTGTGGGCATCAAGAAGTCCTGGCAATACTAAAGTCAGTGGGCATTAAGGTGAAAGTACTCCAGATACCAGAGTCATATTTGGGCAAAGAAAGATGTCTTTGATTGTTAGATGTCAATTACCACAGCTACATCATCACTGTAGGATAGACACAAAATGCTGGAGTAACTCAGTGGGACCGAGGGAATATTTCTATTCTATAAGTCTGGATAGAAGGTACTGTAGGAGTTTCTCGGAGCTAAACAGCTTCAGTATCATCAATGGCCTTCCATCCACCATGAGGCTGGAGCCTGGGTTGATGGAGCCCATGGCAGGAGCCTGGGTTGATGGAGCCCGCAGCTGGAGTGCTGTGACTTTTTTCTAATTAGTTTCATTAATTAGTGTGCAACCTTTTGCACTGACGAGTTATGAATTCATTCTCAATGATTTTTTTATCGAAATCTGTGCCAAATTTCAAGTAGATAGCAGAGATGGGTCACAAAAGTTAAAATCTAGATGCATGATATTTAGAAAGAAAAGAAAAGCAGTACACGACTGTATGTGGAAAGTGTGTAGATATCCAGGCATAGACAATTAATATTGGCACTGAACAAATGGCAACAAATGACAGCACTCAGCAAGCGGCAGTCTGTCTGTCTACTCTTGAAATTCAAAACCACTAGCATTGCCCAGAGCCCTAATATGACATAATGGGTGTCATAATTGAACAGAAATTCAGCTGGACCAACCATGTAAGAAGGGTCTCGACCCGAAACGTCACCCATTCCTTCTCTCCCGAGATGCTGCCTGACCTGCTGAGTTACTCCAGTATTTTGTGAATAAACCGATTTGTACCAGCATCTGCAGTTATTTTCTTATACAGCCATGTAAATGCCCTGGCTCCAAGATTAGATCAGACACTGGATATCCTGCAGCAAATGGCTCACCTCTTGACACCTTAGAATATTGGTGTTGGCTAATTATTGTCATGTATACAGATTGCATTTGAGAAGGTAGTGGCGAGTCATTTAATTGAGATGCCCGAGTCTTCCTGGTGGCGCCCACACATTCAGCGAAAACACATTATTTATGAGTGCATTCTGGCAAATCATATCTTGCATGAGTACATCATATAGTGCAAAACAGGCTACAGACAGGGGTGCAGACACAAGGAAATAATGTGATAGAATACTCCCCACTTAGGTAATTGCAGCTCTCTAAAACACACAAGAAGCTCAGCACCATCCAGTATAAAGTAGACACAAAATGCTGGAGTAACTCAGCGGGTCAGGCAACATCTCGGGAGAGAAGTAATGGGTGATGTTTCGGGTCGAGACCCTTCTTCAGACTGATGTCAGGGGAGGGGGCGGGACAAAGATAGAATGTAGTCGGAGACAGGAAGACCGATGGGAGAAACATAGAAACATAAAAAATAGGTGCAGGAGTAGGCCATTCGGCCCTTCGAGCCTGCACCGCCATACAATATGATCATGGCTGATCATCCAGCTCAATAACCTGTACCTGCCTTCTCTCCATACCCCCTGATCCCTTTAGCCATAAGGGCCACATCTAACTCCCTCTTAAATATAGCCAATGAACTGGCCTCAACTACCTTCTGTAGCAGAAAATTCCACAGACTCACCACTCTCTGTGTGAAGAAATGTTTTCTCATCTCGGTCCTAAAAGACTTCCCCCTTATCCTTAAGCTGTGACCCCTGGTTCTGGACTTCCCCAACATCGGAAACAATCTTCCCGCATCTAGCCTGTCCAACCCCTTAAGAATTTTATATGTTTCAATAAGATCCCCCCTCAGTCTTCTAAATTCCAGCGAGTATAAGTCTAGTCTATCCAGTTTTTCTTCATATGAAAGTCCTGCCATCCCAGGGATCAATCTGGTGAACCTTCTCTGTACTCTCTCTAAGGCTAGAATGTCTTTCCTCAGATTAGGAGCCAAAACTGTACACAATACTCCAGGTGCGGTCTCACCAAGGCCCTGTACAACTGCAGCAGAACCTCCCTGCCCCTATACTCAAATCCTCTTGCTATGAATGTTAATATACCATTCGCTTTCTTCACTGCCTGCTGCACCTGCATGCTTGCTTTCAATGACTGGTGCACCATGACACCCAGGTCACGTTGCATCTCCCCTTTTCCTAATTGGCCACCATTCAGGTAATACTCTGCTTTCCTGTTCTTGCCGCCAAAGTGGATAACCTCACATTTATCCACATTATATTGCATCTGCCATGCATTTGCCCACTCTCCTATCTATCCAAGTCACTCTGCAGCCTCCTAGCATCCTCCTCGCAGCTAACACTGCCACCCAGCTTCGTGTCATCCGCAAACTTAGTGATGTTGCATTCAATTCCCTCGTCCAAATCATTAATATATATTGTAAATAACTGGGGTCCCAGCACTGAGCCTTGTGGTACCCCACTAGTCACTGTGCCATTCCGAAAAGGACCCGTTTATTCCTACCCTTTGCTTCTTGTCCGCCAACCAATTCTCTATCCACCTCAACACTGAATCAACACTGAAATATGTTTGTACCCCAATCTCCTATGTGGGACCTTGTCGAAGGACTTCTGAAAGTCCAGATATAACACATCGACTGGTTCTCCCTTATCCACTCTACTAGTTACATAGAAACATAGAAACATAGAAAATAGGTGCAGGAGTAGGCCATTCGGCCCTTCGAGCCTGCACCGCCATTCAATATGATCATGGCTGATCATTCAGCTCAGTAGCCTGTACCTGCCTTCTCTCCATACCCCCTGATCCCTTTAGCATCCTTTATCGAAAAATTCTATAAGATTCGTCAGGCATGATTTGCCTTTCATAAATTCATGCTGACTTTGTCCGATGATTTCACCACTTTCCAAATGTGATGCTATCACATCTTTAATAACTGACTCTAGCATTTTCCCCACTACCGATGTTAGGCTAACTGGTCTATAATTCCCTGTTTTCTCTCTCCCTCTCTTTTTAAAAAGTGGGGTTACATTAGCTACCCTCCAATCCTCAGGAACTGAGAACTGGGAAGGGGAGGGGATAGAGAGGGGAAGCAGGGACTATCTGAAGTTAGAGAAGTCAATGTTGATACCGCTGGGGTGTAAACTTCCCAAGCGAAATATGAGGTGTTCCTCCAATTTGCACTGAGCCTCACTCTGACAATGGAGGAGGCCCAGGACTGAACGGTCAGATTTGGAATGGGAGGGGGAGTTGAAGTGCTGAGCCACTGGGAGATCAGGTAGTATAAATCCATCCAGTATAAATAAGGAAGCCTCTGTGACTGGAATTCCCCTCCAAGTCACATACTATACTGACTTGGAAATATGTTACTGGTCCTCCACCAGGGCAGGAAGACTCTGGCATCTCAATTAAATGACTCACCACTACCTTCTCAAATGCAATCTGTAATTGGCAACGAAAGCAAGCCTTGCTATCAATGCCCACATCTTAAAACAAGGAATAAAGCAAGGAAGTCATGCTGGAGTTTACGACACACTGGATAGGCCTCAGTTATGTACAAACATACAGTGCTTGAAGTACTTATGGAAATATCTGAAGGAAAAATAATACACAATGTTATGGAGGAAAAGTGGAATTTGTTGACTCGCTCTATCAAAGGCTCGGTTTGTTGAATCTGTGCATTTTTGTTTGAAGATTCTGTTGAACGCGTAACAGGGAAAACCAAAGTGCTTTATAATAAATTGATACTGATTCACATACTTGCTTTGATGTCATTTAAATGCAGCTTCAAGAATTAAAATCTAACCTGTAATTTTCTAACCATCTCCTGACTAAACTTCATGTGTCATTTGAATGCGAGAATCTAACCTGGTGATTAGTGCAGTTTGCTCTTTAGGCTGGTAACATTGGTACTTGATTGGTGAAATTACTTGTCCTCAGTAATTAGTTCTTTGCTGATTTATTTAGAACTTTAAATAAAGCCCTAAAATGGTTTGTATCTGCGACATCAAGGCTTTCTTTCCAGGAATAGCCCGATAATTAAAGCTTATGATCTGTATATACCGTGACATCGCATGACTACTTTGCTGATTTTTAAAACCCACCCTGAAATTGCCGATCAGCGAGTCCCCTCGCCTGAGGTAATCTGTTGCCAGCCATGATTTGACTGGCCCCCTCTTCTCTCCCAGTTTTTTTTCCTGCTCCCCCCCAGTGATCAGTCCCGACCCGAAACGTCACTATCCATGTTCTGTGGAGATGCTGCTTGACCCGCTGCGTTACTCCGGCATTTCGTGTCTGTCCCAGAAATTCGCGATTGTTTCTTTGTGATTTTCAAGAGTATAATGAAAAGAACTTGTATCAAGCACATTTATTATGGGAATATGTCACAAACGAGCTTTTTAGACAAAATTGACAAAGAAGCGTGGAAGAAAATTGGTAGAATGTTAATTAAAAGACTCATCAAAGAGCTACCTTTCTGGAGAGGTGAGAAGCAGAGTAAAGGAGGATTTCCAGGCTCTCGGGCTTGTATCCTTGTGAACACATCTCTTGTGGTGGGAGAAGGGAACACGAGGTGTATTAAATGCCTGTGGAGGAGCACATGAACTGCAATATTGGATGATACCACAGAGGATGGGATCATGCTTTCTGGGTGCTGCTAATGTTGGTCAATTAGACAATGGGTGAAGAATGAACATTACCCAACCATGTTAGATATTGGCAACAGACAATTGGATAACTTCATGAAAGGGGAAATGATTGGGAACTGGGCAGGAGAGTATTGGAACAATCAACAGACAATTGGATAACTTCATGAAAGGTGAAAGGATGGTGAACTGGGCAGGAGAGCATTGGAACAATCAATTCTTGAAGGTATAAAGCACATTGGAGGGTTTCTGAAACAGGTGGGTTGAGAAGTGTAAAGGTGTATTACAATGGAGGAAATAGAAGGTTTTTGGGCAGATTTATGCCAAACTGAGAAGCAGCTATGAGGTAGATGGGATACCAGGGCAGCAAATGATTTATTTCCATGTAAAACGGTGGCCAGGATTGGGGGAAGTGGGGGGGGAAAGGGATTTTTTTTTGGGGGGGGGGGAGATAGTGGTGGCAATGAGTGTGGGCCATAGTCAAAGGATTTGGTCTTCAAACAGCAGCAAAACCATATGAGGAAGGTAGAACATTGCCAGCAGCTGCTGATGTAGAGCAGGAGTGCAGCGGGGAGTTAAACGTTTGTCTGATGTTACGACTAAGAACTGATTTCCGAGCCACTATCTCCCTGCTGAAATGCCCACAAGAGATCTCTGTTCTGAATTAATTTTTAAGCTGCTGTTTCCTTAAAGAAATGATGCTGCACAAGTGGGCAAGTTGAGTGTCCAGAAGCATCTTCTGAGAAAGCGTAAGGTGTATTGGGTTGTGAGCAAATGGCCTGCACGATGATTCTCCCAGTTCATCCCGTGCAAGCACAATTCTCAACAGAATGTTGTGAATGGTGACGAGCCGTTTATGTAATTCACAAGTTCCATAAGAACACATATGTTATGATATTGCTTCCATGGGATGTTGGTTTCACAGGCAGGTCCAGTAAACAACACAAAAGGCCATGGCAGGATTAGGAAAACAGATTTCATTCCGCGTGAGAATCTTGATGTGTGCATTCTGGGACCCGAACTTGACTTTGGACCGTTTAATCAATCCTTTGAATACTAGCCCAATAAGTTTGCCACAATGTCTTGTACCGGTCCATCAGGGGTGCTAACCTCCCCAACATCGAAATGAACCACAGGACGTGCTGTCTCAAAAAAGCAGCCAGCATCATCAAAGACCCATACCACGCTGGCCACACTCTCATTCCACTCCTACCATTGGGGAGAAGGTACAGGAGTCTGATAACCATGAACACCTGGATAGCTTCTTCCCAACAACGATCAGGCTGTTGAGCACAACAAAACACTAACTATACTACGAACTATGGACTGTCCTGGGTTGTACTAAGGACTTTGGGCTTTTGCACTGGTATTGAGATTATTAATTTATTCATCTAATTTTATTTATTGTATGTATCTGTGAGTATTGTGTTTCCAAATTTGTTGCAAGTAAGAATTTCATTGTCCCGTTGTCGGCACTTGTGGCAATTAAATACACTTGGTTTCTTGACTCCTGATTTTGAAGAGGAGCTAAAGGTTCATCCCTCGCCCATCACCATTAGAGTAAGACTACCTGGATCGATTTCACATCTGCTCATTGGACAACCCCTCAAAATGAATTACCGAGCATTACCATGAAATTGGTCATGACATGATCAGCACTGACATTGTGGGCTGAAGGGCCTGTTCCTGTGCTGTATTCTTGTACGTTCTTTGCTACTTTTAAACCGATTAGGTGGACTCTGGTTCAACATCTTTAAATGCTGTTTTAGATTGTTGGCTTTTAAGGATTGCATTTTTAGTGATTAATTGTTAAAATGAATGAAAGTAACAGTCATCTGACAGTGGAAATATATTTAGGTTTATTACTGTCCCGTGTACTGAGGTACAGTGAAAAGCTGTGCCTTGCGTGCTATCCAATTAAATGAGATAACACTACACATTGTTGGTGTGTGTCCCACATTGGAGCACCAGCACCACTTCAAACCCGCGTCATTGTCTTCAAACACCTTCGGATTTTTTGGAGACGGTGAATAATTTTAGATTGAATTCAAACCATTTTGTTCCTTTTCAAATGTTAGATTGATATGTCACCCGTTCCGATCCATGCAGAAGTGACATGAATATGATATGTGCACCTGATTAGTGAGACAATCAGAGAATTAATTATTTAAACATTCGTAGAGAAAATGTAAGAGTTCCAAATTCAAATGGAACTCAAGTTTAAAGAAATTCTACAATTAATTTCAGAATTATTTGGCCTAATTTGTGGTAGGTAGAAAATAAAACATGATATTCATCTGAATAAAGAGGACATATTTAGATGTTCTACTTGGAATAAAGTGCCTCCAGGTTTTAGATGACAGCGCATTATCTACAACCTATGTTGTACTTTTTATGAATTTTATCACACAGACTTTTCCCAAATGAACATGGAACAGTGCAGCACAGTACAGGCCCTTCGGCCCACAGTGTCCATGCTGATCATGATGCCAAGTTATACCAATATCCTCTACCTGCACATGTTCCACATGACCCATCTGAAGATGGGTCTCGACCCGAAACGTCACCCAATCCTTCTATCCGGAGATGCTGCCTGTCCCGCTGTGTTACTCCAGCATTTTGTGTGTATCTTTGGTTTAAATCATCATCTGCAGTTCCTTCCTACACATGATCCATATCCCTCCATCCCCTGCATATCCATGTGCCTATCCAAAAGCCTCTTAAATCCCACTATCTTATCTGCCTCCTCCACCATCCCTGACAGGGAATTCTTGCCACCCACCATCTCTGTAAAAATAAAAATCCCCGCACGTCTGCTTTAAACTTTGCCACTCTCACCTTAAAGCGATGCCTTCTAGTCTTTAAAGTTTCCGCCCTGGGGAAAAAAGGTTCTGACTGTCTACCCTATCTTTGCCAATGATTTGTTGTCCAGCCAAATTATATTATTTCTGATATACAGGTGCTCCTCAGCTTCCGATGGGGTTCCGTTCCGAGAAACCCATCGAAAACCAAAAGTGTTGTAAGTGGAAATGCATTGTAATACACGCGATCACTTGGCCGGAAGCGAGCGGAGGCTCGCCATGGGTCACTGCCATTAGCACCATCGCAAAGTCGAACTATCGCAAGTCGAAACATCGTAAGCTGGGGAGCACCTGTAATACTTTAATTTGAGGACCTGTCATGTGTGCAAATTTATTACTGGTTCTGGTTTTGGCATCATTAACTTGAAATCGAACTTATTAATTAACAACCATCATTTGATTATGAAGGAAAGAGTCTATTTGCAACATTGAAATGTCATCGGAAATGCAAGTTACTCCTACAACTACAGTTGGTAGCAACCGTTCAGTGCGAAGCCTAAAGTCTGAAACTCGTTGTTTCTCATGCTATTAAAAAAATAACTAAAACAAAGAGGGACCTTGTTCATTCTGAGCTGACCACAGAGATATATTGATGTTGGTGATCCTTGTTTGAATTATTGGCTTATTTGTCTTATTCTGCACACGGAGAACAAAGAGAGTCAATGTAGAGGGGGCAGAAAATATGCAGTCAAAATGAATTACCGAGCATTAACATGAAATTGGTCATGACTGAGTCAGCAGCAGCTTTCCAAGCTGATTCAGCACGATGGGAACAGCTGAGGCATTTCACACTGCTCTTATGTCTTCAGTCCAAATGCAATTCTGTATGAGATTGAAGCTATTAAACGGGTGTTCGATAAAGCCAAATTTAGATATAATGTGTCGTACATTTTATCTTTGTTCACAATTGAATAAGTATGGTGTTTAAGAGGCTTTTAGATAGGCACATGGTAATGCAGGGAATCTAGGGCATGGATCATGTGCAGGCAGATAAGGTTGGTGTGTCTTGGCATCATGATCAGCACTGACATTGTGGGCCGAAGGGCCTGTTCCTGTGCTGTATTCTTGTACGTTCTGAGCTACTTTAAAACCGATTAGGTGGACTCTGGTTCAACATCTTTAAATGCTGTTTTAGATTGTTGGCTTTTAAGGATTGCATTTTTAGTGATTAATTGTTAAAATGAATGAAAGTAACAGTCATCTGACAGTGGAAATATATTTAGCTTTATTACTGTCCTGCGTACCGAGGCACAGTGAAAAGTGGTACAGGTAGAGTGTACGAGGTCCAATTAAATGAGATAACACTACACATAAATGCAATCAAGCCAAACACAAATACAACAGATAGAACAAAGGGGAAGATGCAGTGTGCAATATTTGGTTCCCAGCATTGTAGCGCACCAGTTCCATAGAGAAGTGCTAATGTCGAAATTGGATAAAGGTGAATCGGACAGTACCCGACTAATGGAAAGACGTTCAGAAGCCTAATATATTTGGCGCTAAAATAAACAACTTGGCGGCACGGCGGCGTAGCGGTAGAGCTACTGCCTTACAGTGCCAGAGACCCGGGTTTGATCCTGACTACGGTTGTTTGTCTGTACAGAGTTTGTACGTTCTCCCCGTGACCTGCGTGAGTTTTCTCCGAGATCTTCGATTTGCTCCCACGCTCCAAAGACGTACAGGTTTCTAGGTTAATTGGCTTGGATATAAATGTAAAATTATCCCTAGTGTGTGTAGGATCGTGTTAATGTGCGGGGATCGCTGGTTGGAGCGGACTCGGTGGGCCGCAGGGCCTGTTTCTGTGCAGTATCTGTCACAATAAAAACTGAAACTTGCATTTCTTTCCATATTTTAAATGTGCGACCCATGATGGTGATGGGTGGCCATTATTTGCTTTCTAACAATAGAACAGCACTTCTGCTGCAGTTATCGCCCAGCTCTCTGTGTGCAGATTTTTGGAGGGCAGGAGCTGAATAATGCGTAATGTAGTAACCAGCCAGCAAAGTGGATCTCTGTGCTTTAAGGGATACTAGACCAAGTGGACCTGTTGGGCCCAAACCTCTCCTGCATTGGTGCAGCACCATCTCCTATCCCCCTCCCTCCCCTCCCCCCCTCCCCTCAACACTTCCCCTACCCCCCTCCTCTCCCCACTTCCCCTTCCCCCTGAACCCCCGCTTATCCCCCCTCCTCCCCTTCCCTATCCCCCCCCCCCCACCTTCCTCCCTAGGAGATAGATTTAAACTTTAAAATGTGAATAACTTAACAAATATAACACCGATTTCAATAAAACTACTTGCTTTACCATTAAAGTGACAACGGTGAGTAAGGTGGGCGTAAAATTGTCACGCTATTGTATACCGTTTTGGCTGTAGTTCGATCACAAACAAGATAACAAACGAGAGTTTTAGTATATAGATAAAAGATTTGAGTCAGATACGTTGTTTGATCGTGAAGCTTTGCAAATCGGAATATTCCTGCCTTGAAGTAGTTTCTAGGTCTGTCTGAAATTAAAGTATGATGTTTGATCTCTGCAGGTATTAAAATGCAGGACATCATCACGAGTCAAGCATTTAATTGTCTGATGCGCTGACAACAGAACAATGGCATTCGTACTTGCAGCAGCTTAACGGGCCCCTAAGTGCAACGGACACAGATAAAAATATAATACTCCAACATAAATCAACAAATTAATAGCTGTAACACCAAGTAACCATAACAGTGCAAAATCTGAGGTCCGCGGAGCATCCAAGGACAGTCCATAGAAGTTCATGGTTGCTGTGGGCGGCACAGTGGGGCAGTGGTCGAGAGGCTGCTTATAAGCGCTGGGGACCCAGGTTCAAAGCTGACTACTGGTGTTGTCTGAATAGGGTTTGTACGTTCTCCCTGTGACCGTGTGGGTTTTCTCTGAGTGGTCCAGTTTCATCCAACACTCCAAAGACGTGCAGGTTTGTAGGTTAATTGGCTTCTGTAAATAGTAAATTGGCCCTCGTGTGTCGGATAGTGGACGTGGATCGAAATGCCAGGGCAGCTACAAGTAATGGCAAGTCGTTATAATACCTTGTTAAGTGGCAGAGACAGCGTACAAATGGATTTGGCGCCCGATTCTGTAGGATTTTTGGGCTCAGTAAATTCCACTCCCCTCGAACTCCAGCGGTGATTGAAAGTTGATAAGATGTTGTTGTTGGTCATTGGGCTGTTCTTCCAGCGTACCTGGGAAGGGCCTTGAGTGTCACCCACACTTCCTGAACAACAAATGTTAAACGTGGACGGGGTGTGCAGGAGGCCACTAGATTTTTTTCCGTAGGAACTCCACGTTGGATGAGTGAAGGGAAGATGGAGGAGAATTTTCCCCCATGCTGTCTGTAAAAGCGGCTGAGGTACACGCCAGGCACAACTCCACAGCTGCCAATATGACTTCCATTCAACATCCAAGGGATCTATTGGAGGCACTGCCTCAAAAAGGCAACGGACATCACCAAAGGCCCACATCGCCCTGCACATGCTCTTATTTCACTCCTACCATCGGGAAGGTGGTACTGGAGTTTGAAAACCGTGGCCAACTGGTTCAAGAATAGCTTCTTCCCAACAACTATCAGGCTCTTGAAGACCATATAACATTAACCTCAGCTATGAGCTTCTATGAAGATAGACACAAAATGCTGGAGTAACTCAGCAGGACAGGCAGTATCTCTGGAGTGAAGCAATGGGAGACTCGACCCGAAACATCACCACCCATTCCTTTTCTTCAGAGATGTTGCCTGTCCCGCTGAGTTACTCCAGCATTTGGTGTCTATCTTCATAGAAGCTCATAGCTAAGGTTAATGTTATATGGTCTTCAAGAGACTTCTGTACTTCCTTCCTACATGTATGAACTTCTATGGATTGTCCTTGGTTGCTCTAAGGACATTAGGACACCAGTTTTGAGGTTATTAATTTATTGAATTTTTGCATAGTAGATTATCTATGGGTATCGTGTTAAAGGCCAGTTATGTTCCTGCAAGTAAGAATGTCATTGTTCCTTTGTTGGTGCATATGACAATTAAACACGCAGACACAAAAAGCTGGAGTACCTCAGCGGGACAGGCAACATCTCTGGAGAGAAGGAATGGGTGACGTTTTGGGTCGAGACCCTTCTTCAGCTGAAGAAGGGTCTCGACCCGAAACATCACCCATTCCTTCTCTCCAGAGATACTGCCTGTCCCGCTGAGGTACTCCAGCTTTTGTGTCTGCGTGTTTAAACCAGCATCTGCAGTTCCTTCCTACACATCCTGACAATTAAACCCTCTTGACTTCCCAATTGACTATTGCCATAACAGAGCCTAGAGTCAGAGCTAATTAACAGTGGGACGAAATTACAATTCAGCCTGATTTCATCCTTGCCTTGTGACTGGGCAACAAACAACAGAAGACCTAGCTCTGTAATTGTAGTTTACCATTCTCTGATCAACATAGGGGAAAACAGACACATTTGATTGTTTTACAGAACTTCAGGATATCAGCAAGAGGGT